>NW_024081628.1:589807-592349 GCF_003009895.1 Hyaena hyaena | reverse complement strand
ATTTCTAGGAGACAGAGAGAGACAGTGTGAGCAGGGGAGGGTCAGAGAGAGAGGGAGTCACAGACTGAAACAAGCTCCAGGCTCTGAGCTGGCAGTCAGCACAGAGCCCGACGCGGGGCTCGAACCCACGAACCGCGAGATCATGACCCAAGCGAAAGTCGGACGCTTAACCGACTAAGCCACCCAGGCGCCCCTCCAGCACCATTTGTTGAAGAGACTGTCTTTTTCCCATTACATATTCTTGTCTCTTTTGTTGAAAATTAATTGACGATATAACCATGGGTTTTCTTCTGGGCTCTCTATCCTATTCCATTGATCTATGTGTCTTTTTGTGCTAGTACCATACTGTTTTGATTAGAGCTGTGTAGTATAACTTGAAATCTGAAATTGTGATACCTCCACTTTTGTTTTCTTTTTCACAATTGCTTCGGCTATTCACAGTCTTTGTAGTTCTGTACAAATTTGAGTAGGTTTTGTTTTATATCTGTGGGAAATGCTGTTCGTGTTTTGATTGCTTTGGGTATTATGGACACTTTAACAATATTTGTTCTTTCAATCCGTGAGCATAGAATATCTTTCCATTTGTGTCGTCTTCACTTTCTTTCATCAGTGTCTTAAAGTTTTCAGAGTGAACGTCTTTCAACTCCTTGAGTAAGTTTATTCCTAGGTATTTTATATTTTTGGTGAAATTGTGAATGAAATTGCTTTCTTAATTTATCTTTTTGTTGCTTCATTATTAGTGTATGGAAGTGCAATACATTTCTGCACATTGATTTTCTATCCTGTGACCTTACTGAATTCATTTATCAGTTCTAGTAGTTTCTGGTAGAGTCTTTCAGGTTTACTATATAGAGTATCATATCATCTGCAAATAGTGAAAGTTTTACTTCTTACTTACCACTTCAGATGACTTTTATTTCTTTTTCTTGGCTGATTGCTGCAGGTAGGACTTCCAGTACTATGTTGAATAAAAGTGGTGAGACTGGACATCCTTGTCGTGTTCTCAGTTCTTTCTCATCAAGGGTGATGTTAACTGTGGTTTTTCATTTATGGCCTTTATTATGTTGAGGTATGTTCCATCTAAACCTACTTTGTTGAGGGTTTTTATCATGATTAGATATTGTATCTTATCAAATGCTTTTTCTGCATGTGTTGAAATGATCATATGGTTATTATCCTTTCTCATACTGATGTGATGTGTCACACTGATTGACTTGTGAATGTTGAACCACACTTGCAGCCCAGTAATAAATCCCACTTGATCATGGTAAATGATTTTTTTAAAATATATTGTTGGATTTGTTTTGATATTTTGTTGAGGATTTTTGCATCTTTGTTCATCAGAGATATTGGCCTGTAGTGTTATCTCTCTCTCTCTCTTTTGTAATGTCCATCTGGTTTTTTGGTATCAGGTAATGCAGTTCTCATAGAATGAATTTGGAAATTTTCCTTCCTCTTCTATTATTTAGAATAGTTTAAGAATAGGTATTAACTCTTCTTTAAAACTTTGGTAGAATTCACCTGTGAAGCAATCTGGTCCTGGACTTCAGTTTGTTGGGAGTTTTCTGATTACTGATTCACTTTCATTGCTGGTAATCAGTCTGTTAAAATTTTTAATTTTTCTTGATTAATTTTAGGAGGTTTTATATTTATATGAATTTATCTATTTCTTCCAGGTTGTCCAATTTGTTGGCATGTAAGTTTTCATAATATTCCCTTATAATCCTTTGTATTTCTTTGTTATTTCTCCTGTTTCTTTTCTGATTTTGTTTGAGTCCCCTCTCTCCTTTTTTTTTTTTTTTGATGAAATCTGCTTAAAGATATATCAATTTTGTTGATCTTTTCAAAGAACCACCTCCTGGTTTCACTAATTTTTGTTTAATTTCTATTTTGTTTACTTCTGCTCTAATATTTATCATTTCCTTTCTTCTACTGGTTTTGGGGTTATGTTTGTTCTTTTTTTTCTAGTTCCTTTAGGTGTAAGGTTGCATTGTTTATTTGAGATTTTTCTTACTTCTTGAGGTAGGACCTGTATTGCTATAATCTTTCGTCTTAGAACCACTTATGCTGCATCCCAAAGATATTGGACCTATGTGTTTTCATTTTCATTTATTTCCATATATTTCTTGATTCCAACTTTGATTTCTTGGTTTCATTGTTTAGTAGCATGTTTTTCAACTTCCATGTATGTTTGCTCTTTTCAGATTTTTGTCCTTGTGGTTGATTTCTAGTTTCACAATGTTGTGGTCAGAAAATATGCATCAACGTTGATTTTGTACCCTGCAACTTGGCTGAATTCTTGGATCAGTTCTAGTAGGCTTCTGGTGGAGTCTGTTGGGTTTTCTATGTAGAGTATCATGTCATCTGCGAAGAGTGAAAGTTTGACTTCCTCTTTGCCAATTCTGATGCCTTGGATTTCCTTTTGTTGTCTGATGGCTGATGCTAGGACTTCCAGCACTATGTGAAACAACAGTGGTGATAGTGGACATCCCTGTCGTGTTCCTGATCTCAGGGGGAAAGCTCTCAGTTTTTCCCCGTTGAG
>NW_024081628.1:584248-589236 GCF_003009895.1 Hyaena hyaena | reverse complement strand
GCACTCTCCACAATAGCTAAAACATGGAAAGAGCCTAAGTGTCCATCAACAGATGAATGGATCAAGAAGATGTGGTTTATCTATACCATGGAATACTCCATGGCAATGAGAAACAATGAAATCTGGCCATGTGTAGCAACATGGATGGACCTTGAGGGTGTTATGCTGAGCGAAATAAGTCAGGCAGAGAAGGACAAATATCATATGTTTGCACGTATAGGAAGATTAGGAGGAACTTGACGGAGGACCATGGGGGAGAAGAAGGGGGGAAATGGTGGGGGAAAGGGAGAGAGGCAAACCATGAGAGACTCTTGAATGCTAACAAAAACTGAGGACTGATGGATGTGGGGGGGAGGGGGGATGGGCATGGAGGAGGACACTTGTGGGGATGAGCACTGAGTGTTATGTGGAAACTAAATTGACAATAAACTATTTGTAAAAAAAAAAAAAGAAAGAAAGAAAGAAAGAAAATATGCATCAAATGACCTCAGTCTTTTTTAATTCGTTGAAACTTGTTTTCTGGCCTAACATGTGATCTCTTGTGGAGAATGTTCCATGTTCACTTGAATATATATTCTTCTGGGTTAGGATGGAATGCTCTGACTATATCTGTTAAATCCATCTGTTCTATGGTGTCATTCAAAGCCACTATCTTCTTACTGACTTTCTGTTTAGATAATTTCTCCACTGAGAAGTGAGGTGTGTAAAGTTCCCTACTATTATTGTATTATTATCAGCTATCTCATTTATATTTCTTATTAACTGCTGGAAGCATTGGGTTTTCCCATGCTGGGTGTAAAAATATTTATAGT
The DNA here is from genome assembly GCF_003009895.1 of Hyaena hyaena. NCBI lineage: Eukaryota > Metazoa > Chordata > Mammalia > Carnivora > Hyaenidae > Hyaena > Hyaena hyaena. The sequence continues at coordinate 588,424 of NW_024081628.1, read as the reverse complement.
TGCTATAGCTTCTTATTGGACTGTTCCCTTTATTATATAGTGCTATCTTTGTCTCTTGTTACAGACTTTTAAAAATAATATTTCGTCCAATATAAGTATTGTTATTTGGGCTTTCTTTTCACATCCATTTACATGATAAATGCTTTTCCATCCCTTCATTTCAATATAGATTCATATAGATTCAATATAGATTCAATATAGAATATAGATGGGTTTTGAATTTTTTTAACATTTATTTTTGAGAGACAGAGAGACAGAGCTTGAGCAGGAAAGGGGCAGAGAGAGGGAGACACAGAATCCGAAGCAGGCTCTAGGCTCTGAGCTGTCAACACAGAGCCCAATGTGGGGCTCAAACCCATGGAACGCAAGATCATGACCTGAGCCAAAGTCGGACGCCCAACCGACTGAGCCATCCTGGAGCCCCAGATGGGTTTTGGTTTTTGTCCATTCTGTCACCCTGTGTCTTTTGATTGGAGTGTTTAGTCCCTTTACATTTAAAGTAATTATTGATAGGCACGTGCACTTATTGCCATTTTGTTACTTGTTTTATGGTTTTGTATTTCTTCTCATTTCTTTATTCCCTTGCTCTCTTCTCTCACAATAAGTTGGCTTCTTTAGTGATATACTTGGATTCCTTTCTCTTTATTTTTTGCATATTTATCACTGGTTTTTGATGTGTGGTTTCCATTCAGCTTATATATAACAGCTTCTGTAGATAGCAGTCTATATTAAGTTGATGGTTGCTTAAGTTTGAACTCATTCTTTACTCTTCCCCTCTCCAGCTTTAGTTACATTATGTCATTTTATTTTGTGAATCTCTTGACTGATTTTTACAGATAAATTTATTTTTACTCCTTTTGTGCTTCCTACTTTCCTTAAACTTGCTTATAGCCTTTGTTTTCCCTTAAAGAATCGTCTCTTTTAAAATTTATTTTATTTATTGAGAGAGAAAGAGAACAAGCAAGGAAAGGGCCAAGAGAGAATCCCAAGCAGGTTTTATGCTATCAGCACAGAGCCCAGTGCTGGGCTCCATCCCACAAACTGTGAGATCATGACCAGAGCTGAACTCAAAAGTTAAATGCTCAATCAACTGAGCCACCCAGGAACCCCTCAAAGAATCCTCTTTAACATTTCTTGTAGGCTTGGTTTAGTGTTTGTGAATTCATTTAACTTTTGCTGGCCTGGGAAACTCTTTATCTCTCCTTCTACTCTGAGTGATGGACTTGCTGGATAGAATATTCTTGACTGCAGATTTTTTGCATTCAGCACTTTGAATATATCATGCCACTCCCTTCTGGCCTGCAAAGTTTTTGCTGAAAAATCCACTGATAGACTTATGGCATTTCCCTTGTTGTAACTCTCTTATTTTTTCTTGCTTCTTTTAAAATTCCCTCTTGATCATGACTTTTTCCTATCTTAATTCCTTGAGTTGCTTTTGTTGGGGATCTCTGTGCCTTCTGCATCTAGTTTTCTGTTTCCTTCCCCAGATTCAGGAAGTTTTCAGTTATTATTTCTTCAAATAAATTTTCTTCCCTTTTTCTCTCTCTTCTCTTTCTTGGATCCCTATAATGCAAATGTTGTTACATTTGATGGAAGTACTGAGTTCTGTAAGTTTATTCTCAGTTTGAATATTTTTTTCTCTCATCTGCTCACCTTGATTACTTTCCATTACCTGTCTTCCATGTCACTGATTCATTCTTCTGCTTCACCTAGTCTACTATTTAGTCCACCTAGTGTAATTTTAATTTCATTTATTGTGTTGTTCATCTCTGATTGGTTCTTTTTTAATCTCATGGTTAAGGGTCTCACTGAGGTCCTCCATGCTTTTCTCACGTCCACTTATACCTTTATGATCATTACTTTAAATTTTCTATCAGGCATATTACGTATCTCCGTTTTGTTTAGGTCTCTTGCTGTGGTTTTGTCCTATTCTTTAATTTGGGACACACATTTCACTTCTCATTTTGTCTAATCCTCTGTTTCTGTGTGTTAGGAAAGACAGCTGTGCCTCCTATACTTGGGAGTAATGGCCTTATGTAGAAAAGGTCCTGTAGTGTCCTGCTTTTTAGTGTCCCCTTGTTCCCCAGAACCTGGTGCTTCAGAGAGGTCTTCTATGTGTGATGCGTGTACCCTGATATTGGGGCTGAGGCAGTTTTTCTTTCAGTTACCTGTAAAGGCTCTCTCTGCCTGTTGTGTACAGTCTTCGGTACCTGTGGTGTTAGTAGGCCAAACTGGGGATGCCTTGCACTTGAGTTGAAGGAGACCCAGTGTTTGCCAGGGCTGCAGGAGCACCAGACTTCAGGCTACTTTCCCCATGTTGTCCTCTGACAAGCTTTCACTGGTATGTAGAGCCTGCAGTCAGACCACTTGTCTGCCTCCAGCCCATTGTTGGGGCTTCACTCTGACTGATGTGTGTGTTTATCTTTCCCTGTCTCCAGGTTAGGAGTCACTCTGGAGAGGTGCTGGGCACTGTTGGGGCTGCTTGCACACTGCCAGGTCTGTGACACTGCCCTGTTTGGGCTCTGGCCAAGAGCATGTTGGAGAGTGTGGATCTGCCAAAGCACAGGGCGGGGAGGGTGGTGGAGTGGCCATGCTAGCAAGCTTTGTGCCTCCCAGTGCTTTTCAGGAGCGGCCCTGCAGAATTAGGACTGAAACAGCCTTTCTGACTCTGCAGAAGGAGAGTGGGTGTGGGGGAACAGTAGGGTCACAGTGCTAGCAAGTTTTGCAGCTCCCCCCCCAGCTTGTCCTCTGTGGGAGGGGCCCTGCAGTGCCTACACTGAGGTGGGCTGTCTGGACAGCATGTGCCACCGTGCTGGCAAGTTAGATAGGGAGTCCGGCAGGTGCCCCTGTGTTTACCTTGGCAGGGTGATATGAAATGGTGCCTGCAAGTTCCTTTGTTCCTAGAGGAGTTCTCCAGCGAATTCTGCCTCTCTGGCTCATGCTCTGAGATGAGTAAATAATTCTTCCTTCAGTGTACACCAGGCGCCTTTCAAACTGCTGCTTTTATGCTTTACTTCCATCATGGGCTGTGTGTTGTGCTGTCTCTTTAAGGGCAAGGACTTAGTTTCCTCTCACCCTCCTGGTTCTCTCAGAACCAAGATCACTGGTTTTTTAAAATTCCAGGTTTTAAGTTTTGCTGCTTATAAGAACTCTCAGCTTTTGGTCCCCCTGGTTTTTAGAGCCAAACGTTACAGTAATTGATCTTCCCTGTGCGGGCTCCCCAGTGTGAGAGTCTATGTCTCTCCTCTCTGCGTGCCTGCAGTCCCTCCCTCAAGTGGACTGAGTCCATTTATTTCCCAGCTGTGTCTCCGCCCTTCCTACCCTCTTTGATGTGGCCTCATGTGCATTTAGTTGAGGAGTTTATTCTGCGGGTGTTTGGATTGTTTTGGGGGTTATTGGCACTGATGTGAGTTACCTAGGTGTATCCACGGGATGAGGTGAGCCTAGGGTCCTCCTCCTCCTCCATCTTCCCCGGAAGTCAAGTCAATGCAGTGTTTTGACTCTCTCCTGAGAGAACTGTTCTGACTTTCCCGTCTGTTACCAGCATTCAACATCCATTGTCACTCATCTGGGAGACACACAAGTTGCTGTTCCCTAAAAAAGTCCCCCATGGTGTGTGTAGGTGGTCACCAAACCTGCCACATGCTTGCTCTTAGCTCACACCATCTCTGAGCCAGGTCACTGGGTCACACAGAAGAAAAGGATCAATGAGGTAATTTTTCTTGAGAAAAGCGCTCCGTTAACATAAGCCCCAAATGTCCTCTTTTCCCTTTACTTGAATAATCACCTGTATTCTTTATATGACGTTCCCATCTGCGTTTAACAAATGAAGCAACCCCCTCTTATTACAGTGTTTTCTCTTCCCTGACATAGCTCTTTTTCCTAGTTCCCTCAACCCTAAAGTCTCCTCTCTCAAGTCCATTTTCTCTGCTGTCTCACATCTTCATGCATCTCAGAAAAAGAAAAGTTCATTTCAGTAAATAAACTGTGGTTTTAAAAACGTTCTCATCAACAATGAAATCTGGCCACGTGTAGCAACATGGATGGACCTTGAGGGTGTTATGCTGAGCGAAATAAGTCAGGCAGAGAAGGACAAATATCATATGTGTGCACATATAGGAGGATTAGGAGGAACTTGACGGAGGAACAAGGGGGAGAAGAAGGGGGGAAATGGTG